>NC_080671.1:275984408-276022000 GCF_030247195.1 Topomyia yanbarensis
TCAGGGTGTTTGGTTCATGGTTAAGAATCTCTCGGGGGGTGATAGACTGCCATATTTGGAGAAAAAAATTGTTCTACACATACCATCAAATCTCAACCGTTACAGAGTTATTGAACTTTTTGTGTAAAAAACTTATTTGTCTTAAAATACCTCTAACTTTAAAAGTATACTTTGTATTTTAAATGTTTTAGTTCCATTCGAAAGGTGCGAAAATTTCGCATTGAGTGATGCCCTCACATGTTTCAGCTAATGAGTTTAAGTAGCATTTACAAAGTAATTTATTGAAAATTAAACAATTTAATAATTCAGATTGTTAGCCTTGATGAGCTGCTTAATTTGTTCTTTGATACACTTACCTTTTCTTATTTTCATGATTTTGGGTTATTCAACTTGGATATTTTTATCTCATTTTCACTAGTACCAGCTCTAATTGAAAAATTATGGCACTTATTGTACTTTTTTTCCTTTTATTCGAAAGCCAGGAAAATTTTACAGTGAAAAATGTATTAATACCTTTCAGTTAAGTTAATTTAGTATTGTTTTAAAAGTAAATTAGTTTAAAGTTAGTGCTATTATTAGCATGTTCGTTAATTTTCTTAAAATAGTAAATAATAAACATCACCATTATTATCATGGAAATAATGCATCTCAGCAAGTTCTACAGTTCTTTCTTTGACTCCATTCAATTATCTCTTTTGGTTTCGACGCAAAATCGTTTTTATCACATCGTTTCATATGCAAAAATATCGATTTCGAACCCACTACATTTGTGGCGTGCTCTTTCTGCGTTAACTATTAAATAGCAGCAAAATGAAGAGATATAGACAAAATGTCAAATAAAATGTTATAGAGAACATTAAGGGGCATCAAATGAACAATAGTAACGATAAATTTTGTTGATAAATAATTAGAATAATTAAAAAACTCTCCAAAAAACACAAATTTTGAGTTATTTCTTTAGTAAAAAATAATTTAGTACACTTAACTAAAAGATATTTGTACATACACTGATAGGACATTTTCTCAGCTTTCCAATGAAATCTTGTAAATAACGATATAAAGCATATTTTTTAGATTAGAGTCTTTTAAGCACTTGCAAGTCGGTTACAGGAAAAGTATAGTAATGAAATTACAAAGAAATGAGAAGAGATAGAAATATGACGTCCAAGAACAAATTATGAATCGTCCTAAAACCCAACTTTTGGATAATGGATATTGCTATAATCATACTTCATTATTTCGAGAAAATTAGCAAAAACCTCCTCAAAAACACTAACTTTTAACTACTTTACAGCTAAAAGGTAATTAGAACTAATTATTTAAAAGATATGAGAACACTATTCAATAGGAAATTTTCTCACCTTTCAAATTGAACTGAAATATTTAAAATACAAAGTATACTTTTAAAGTTAGAGGTATTTTAAGACAAATAAGTTTTTTACACAAAAAGTTCAATAACTCTGTAATGGTTGAGATTTGATGGTATGTGTAGAACAATTTTTTCTCCAAATATAGCAGTCTATCACCCCCCGAGAGATTCTTAACCATGAACCAAACACCCTGTATATATACAGGGTGTTTGGTTCATGGTTAAGAATCTCTCGGGGGGTGATAGACTGCCATATATGGAGAAAAAAATTGTTCTACACATACCATCAAATCTCAACCCTTACAGAGTTATTGAACTTTTTGTGTAAAAAACTTATTTGTCTTAAAATACCTCTAACTTTAAAAGTATACTTTGTATTTCAAATGTTTTAGTTCCATTCGAAAGGTGAGAAAATTTCGCATTGAGTGATGCCCTCACATGTTTCAGCTAATGAGTTTAAGTAGCCTTTTCAAAGTAGTTTATTGAAATTTAAACAATTTTAAACGATTTTTCGTTCATTTCTTGAAAATCCTAATAGTTAACCTTATCATTTTAATAATTTAGATTGTTAGTCTTGATGAGCTGCTTAATTCGTTCTTTGACATGATACACTTACCTTTTCTTATTTTCATGATTTTGGGTTATTCAACTTGGATATTTTTATCTCATTTTCACTAGTACCAGCTCTAACTGAAAAAATTATGGCACTCATTGTACTTTTTTTCTTTGTATTCGAAAGCCAGGAAAATTTTACAGTGAAAAATGTATTTATACCTTTCAGTTAAGAGAATTTAGTATTCTTTTAAAAGCAAATTAGTTTAAAGTTAGTGGTATTATTAGCATTTTCGTTAATTTTCTTAAAATAGTAAATAATAAACATCACCATTATTATCATGGAAATAATGCATCTCAGCAAGTTCTGCAGTTCTTTCTTTGACTCCATTCAATTATCTCTTTTGGTTTCGACGCAAAATCGTTTTTATCACATGGTTTCATATGCAAAAATAACGATTTCGAACCCACTACATTTGTGGCGAGCTCTTGCTGTGTTAACTATTAAATAGCAGCAAAATGAAAAGAGATATAGACAAAGTGTCTAATAAAAAGTTATAGAGAACATTAAGGGGCATCAAATGAACAATAGTAACGATAAATTTTGTTGATTAATAATTAGAATAATTAAAAAACTCTCCAAAAAACACAAATTTTGAGTTACTTCGTTAGTAAAAAATCATTTAGTACACTTAACTAAAAGATATTTGTACATACACTGACAGGACATTTTCTCAGCTTTTCAATGAAATCTTGTAAATAACGATATAAATCATATTTTTTAGATTAGAGTCTTTTAAGCACTTGCAAGTCGGTTACAGGAAAAGTATAGTAATGAAATTACAAAGAAATGAGAAGAGATAGAAATCTGACGTCCAAGAACAATATATATATATATATATATATATATATATATATATATATATATATATATATATATATATATATATATATATATATATATATATATATATATATATATATATATATATATATATATATATATATATATATATATATATATATATATATATATATATATAAATGATCTCTCGAGGGGTTGTGATATTTGGAAAAAAAATCGTTTTACACATACCATCAAATCTCAACCGTTACAGAGTTATTGAACTTTTTATGTAAAAAACTTATTTATATTAAAATACCTCTAACTCGAAAAGTATACCTCGTATTTTAAATCTTTTAGTTCTATTGGAAAGGGGAAAATTTTCTATTGAATGGTGTTCTCATATATTTCAGTTAGTTTTAATTACCTTTTAGTTCTAAAGTAGTTCAAATTTGGTGTTTTTGATGAGGTTTTTGTTATTTTCTCAAAATAATGAATTATGATTATAGCAATATCTATTATCCAAAAGATGGGTTTGAGGACGATTTATAATTTGTTCTTCAACATGATATTCCTATTTCTTCTCGTTTTCTTGTAATTTCACCTCAAAACTTTTCCTGTAATTGACTTGCAAGTTCTTAAAAGCCTCTAATCTAAAAAATATGCTTTATATCGCCATTACCAGGGCTTCGTTAGAAAGCTGAGAAAATTTCCTTTCGATGTATGTACAGATATCTTTTAGTTAAGTGTACTAAATGACTTTTTACTAGTAAAATAACTCAAAATTTGCGTTTTTTTGAGAGTTCTGTAATTATTATAATTATTAATCAACTAAATTTATCGTCACTATTGTTCATTTTGTGCCTCTTAATATTCTCTACAACTTGTTATTTGACACTTTATGCCTATCGCTTTTCATTTCGCTGCAATTTAATAGTTAACACAGCATGACCTCATCACAAATGTAGTGGGTACGAAATCGTTGTTTTTGCATATGAAACGAGATGATCAAAATTATTTTGCTTCGAAACTAAAAGAGATAATTGAATGGAGTCAAAGGGAGAATTGTATAACTTTCTGAGATGCATTAATTCCATGATAATAATGGTGAAGTTTATTATTTACTATTTAAGAAAATAACGAAAATGCTAATAATAACATTAACTTTAAACTAATTAACTTCTAAAAGAATACTAAATTCACTTAACTGAAAGGTATTAATACATTTTTCTCTGCAAAATTTTCCTGGCTTTCGAATAAAAATAAGAAAAGCTACAATAAGTGCCATGCTTTTTCAATAAGAGCTAGTATTAGTGAATATGAGATAAAAATATTCAAGTTCAATAACCCAAACACATGAAAACAAGACAAGATAAGTGTATCATGTCAAAGAACAAATTATGCAACTCTTCAAGACCAAAAATTTGAATTATTAAAATGGTGATGTTAACTATTAGGATTTTCGCGAAATGAACGAAAAATCGATCAAAATTGTTAAATTTTAAATAAATTACTGTGAAAAGATTACTTAACCTCATTAGTTGAAACATTTGAGGACATTTTTCAATGGAAAATTTTCTCACCTATCCAATGGATCTAAAAGATTTGAAATACAAAGTATATTTTTTGAGTTAGATCTATTTTAGGGCAACTAAGTTTTTAACACAAAAATTCAATAACTTAGTAACGGTTGAGATTTGAAGGTATGCGTAGAACGATTTTTTCTCCAAATATGACAGTTATTAGGACAAAGAGTAATGGTTTCCGGACGTGACCGATCCATGAGCGCGCGAAAACGGACGTTTCTAGGTTCGTGTTTGAGACAGCGTTTGAAACTTCGTGAGTGCTAAAACGCTCTCCTTACTACCGGGGTGTTATTAAGTTTTTGCGAACGTAGGTGTGCGTTGTTAATCGCGAAGGGCTTAAGCGTGCGTACGTTAACGTGTTTGTCACGTGTGTTCGCGTTCATGTGACTTCGCGTATACAAGACTGGATTTTGTAACCGTGTGGCATTTCCTATGTACGCATGCGTTCTTGGATGGTCACGCGGACCTTCATTCTCATAGTTTTGGTGTACAATTCACATTCTGACAGGGAGTAAGTTACCCCATATCACTAGAGTCCTCGGTCAAGTCGCCATGTAACGTGGTATCCAGTGGATATGAGAGCTTTCTTTTTTAATTGATCAAATTGAAGGCAAGGACCCAGATAGCATCCGGAAGTGACCGATTCATGATAGTGCGGGAGTTTTTAGGTTCACGCTTGAGACTGCGTTTGAAAATTTATAATAGCTGGGACATTCACTTTATCACCGGGATGTTATCATGTTTACGAGATCGCGGGTGTAGGTGCCGTGGATGGTCGCGAAGGGCTCAAGCATTTGTATATTAACGTGTTTGTCACGTGTATGTGACTTCGCGTGTATAATTTTGATTTTATAATGATGTAGCGTGTATTCTTGTTTGATCGCGCGCGGACCGTGAATCTGATGCTTAATGTTTAGTGTATGGTACAGATGGTAGTCCGTTTCCCTATGGAGAAACTTGAGTTCCAGGTCATGTCACCATGGAACATGTTGTGACCGTTTCATGATCGCGCGAGTGGTGGGTTAATGTTTGAGACCGCGTTTGGAAGTTCAAAGATGCCACGTTTACTTAACTACCGGGGAGTTTTCATGTAGGCGAAATCGCGGGCGTAAGTATATGTGGATTATTGCAACTGCATGGTCGCGTTTGTGGCCAAGTTTGTGTTTTCGCGAAGGCCACGAGCGTTTGTACATATATGAGTATAGATAGCGTATAGTAGAGATATACTAATAAAAGGAATCATAACATGCCGAATAAAGAAAAAAGATGCAAAGAGCTTGATTAGAAGTGTATAAATTGAACAATACTTTTTTGGTATATATAAATATATATATATATATATATATATATATATATATATATATATATATATATATATATATATATATATATATATATATATATATATATATATATATATATATATATATATATATATATATATATATATATATATATATATATATATATATATATATATATATATATATATATATATATATATATATATATATATATATATATATATATATATATATATTGATTGTTCATTAAATAGATAATTCAATTGCCGTATAATATTGAAACATCTTCAAACCCAACTCTGCACAGTAGGCCTGGCCGTTTTAATATTTGCGATATATTATAATATGCTTCAAATATTAATGTTGCCAAGAAAGACACTACAGAAAAACTGAAGTGTTTTCCAGGATGCTTTTCAATACTGGCTGTGTAAGGGTTAGAATAGAATAGAATAGAATAGAATAGAATTACTTAACCGTGATTTTTTAATAAATAGTGACCATCGCTTCACAACGTAGTCTATTTTTCATGGCTTGCGGTGAGCACGATTTCTCGAATTGCTGAACTGAAAATTATGGAATAGAAATTAATTTTTAGTATTCTTTACAGATTTAACTCGCCGCGCAGATAGCTCTGAATTAGACCCGCTGGTGTCCTAAGACGATTTCGCTAGATTTTCAGAGCACTGTGCATCCAGTGCATTAACGCAAGTGACGGGAGGTTATCGAAAAGATTCGTGATAATGAAAATTCCATTAATGATGATGATTTTCCCAAACAGTTCATTTTCGAGAGGTTTTTATTTGTTCTTTGGCATTAGGATTAGCGATAATAATTTAATTCAAGGATGCTACTGGGAAATCACCTTTAGAAAAAGTCGATGTCGAAGTAAAATTTGGAACTATGCACGCATGCACTTCAGAGATAGCGTGATTCAGGAGCTGCGATTTCATTTCAACGCTTTTTTGTGAAAAGGGCGTTACTTACAAATGTAAACATAAGGCTTTTTTCATACATGGGAATGAGGGCTTTGAAACGCAACAAATTTACCTAAAATTTTTTATTCTACTATATTGCTTTCTTAAACTACAGCAAAAAAATACAACGGGCGAAACTGTATTTTTGTTTGTTTATTTAAAGTTTCGCCTTTCACGCTCCATGCAAACAAACAGGGCGATACTTTTTTTGCTAGCAGTTTAGAGGCGAAACTGTTTTTTGTACTTTTTTAGCATTATCAGCTGTAAATAGTAACAATGATCGCTATTGAAAAAACCCGGACGAAATCGGTGGTGTAAAACGGTAGTTATTGTAAAAAACCTGTTTTAATCCACCTAGAGGTGCAATTGTGCCTTTCTCATTTCTCCAAACTATGATTTAATAGCTGGTTCGTACAATATAACATTATGGAAATGTCTTTCATTCTTATTACACTTGGAGAGTATATATAAGAGCACCTTTTTGCATTCATCGCGGTATCGGTTTGAATCGGAGTTTTCTATGTGATCGCACTCCACAACCCGTAACTCCGGAGCCGGAAGTCGGAGCAATTACATAACCTTTCTATATGAGAAAGGCTAAAGAATAATATTTAATTAGCTTAATCAGCATGAGTTCAATGTTATCTTCATGTGATTATATTTATTATTTAGAGTGGGAGTGGAGGATGCGTCAGAAATCCTTCATCTTATTTCGGTATATGGGGTGGATGAAGGAAATGCGGGCGTGAGGGTTGTCCAAGAGGAGTGGAGTGATGAAGGAGGGTGGTGTAAGGGCAAGGCGGGGGGGAGGGTCGGCGACGCAATACTCAACTTCATATTTTGCCTTCCATTTGAGGCTTGGTTTGAGAAAATCTGTTCAGTCATCACCGAAGAACCGATGTGACTTTAATTGTGGAATATGCCCGGAATTCCGGACTTCCGGAATCGTCGATAGTGGACAATATATTCAAAGAATGTTTGATTGGCAATCAGTGCTCTAGATCTGCGATTAGAAGTAATTTGGTGACCATTTCAATAGTTTTTAGCCTCTGAGATATTACGATTGTACCGATTAATATGGGAAATTCCAGTGTATCCTTACTAACACCCCTGTAACTCCGGAAGCAAGAGTCAGAACCGAATGAAATTCAGCAGCAGTCAATGGTATTACTGTATCTTTCATTTGAAATCAAGTTTGTGAAAATCGGTAGAGAATTCGTTGGGGAATGGGTGTGATATTAGCTTAGGAACTTGGCGGGTTCCCCGGGGCGTCATGAACCGTCATAGGTGGCCAACGTGGTCAAAGCTGCTTTAATTGATCATTAGTGATCCAGACCCGCAAACTAGAGTAATGTCACATCAATTTTAATATGTTTTACATCATTTTAACATCATGGTGGTACCAGTTTATATGGGAATTTGCTGTGTGACCGCACTCTTCAACCCGTAACTCCGGAACCGGAAGTCGGATCAACTAAAAATTAAATAGCAGGGGGAGCGTTATACCTTTCAGATGAAATTAAGTTTGCGAAAATCGGTTCAGCCATCTCTGAGAAAATTGTGTGAGTTTAAATGACACACACATACACACACACATACATACATACACACACAGACATTTGCCGATTTGGACGAACTGAATCGAATGGTGTATGACACTCGGCCCTCCGGGCCTCGGTTAAAAAGTTCGATTTTTACAGTGATTGCATAGCCTTTCTTTATATGAGAAAGGCAAAAACGTAAGGGCGATACTTCAATGCTGATAGGTGGGACCGAAAAGTAAACAATCGCCAAAGGGGCGATACTATCACTTTGTCAAAACAAATTTTAATTTAATAATTTCAAATACTTTATGAAGTTTTAGGTTTCGATCACTGAATCATGCAATCTAGAATGTAAAAAACACAATAGTTCTTAAATAGGAAATAAAACCAAGTCTGGAAATATTCACTGTTGATTTTCATTGAATGGTTTCAATTTGCTAGTATCGCTTTTCTCAAGAAAAGTGTTGATTTCTTAGTTCTCACTCGCGTTGGAAATTTGAGTAAAGTATAAACTTCAAATCGATTCAAAAAAAAAACCGTTTTTTTGGCTCAGTACAATATATATATATATATATATATATATATATATATATATATATATATATATATATATATATATATATATATATATATATATATATATATATATATATATATATATATATATATATATATATATATATATATATATATATATATATATATATATATATATATATATATATATATATATATATATATATATATATATATATATATATATATATATATATATATATATATATATATATATATATATATATATATATATATATATATATATATATATATATATATATATATATATATATATATATATATATATATATATATATATATATATATATATATATATATATATATATATATATATATATATATATAATATATATATATATTATAATATATATATATATATATATATATATATATATATATATATATATATATATATATATATATATATATATAATATATATATATATATATATATACAGGGTGTTTGGTTCATGGTTAAGAATCTCTCGGGGGGTGATATACTGCCGTATTTGGAGAAAAAAATTGCTCTACACATACCATCAAATCTCAACCGTTACAGAGTTATTGAACTTTTTGTGTAAAAAAATTTTTTTGTCTTAAAATACCTCTAACTTTAAAACTATACTTTGTATTTAAATATTTTAGTTCCATTCGAAAGGTGAGAAAATTTTGCGTTGAGTGATGCCCTCATATGTTTCAGCTAATGAGTTTAAGTAGCCTTTTCAAAGTAATTTATTGAAAATTAAACAATTTCAAACGATTTTTCGTTCATTTCTTGAAAATCCTAATAGTTAACCTCATCATTTTAATAATTCAGTTTGTTAGTCTTGATGAGCTGCTTAATTTGTTCTTTGACATGATACACTTACCTTTTCTTATTTTCATGATTTTGGGTTATTCAACTTGGATATTTTTATCTCATTTTCACTAGTACCAGCTCTAATTGAAAAATTACGGCACTTATTGTACTTTTTTTTCTTTTTATTCGAAAGCCAGGAAAATTTTACAGTGAAAAATGTATTAATACGTTTCAGTTAAGTGAATTTAGTATTCTTTTAAAAGTAAATTAATTTAAAGTTAGTGCTATTATTAGCATTTTCGTTAATTTTCTTAAAATAGTAAATAATAAACATCACCATTATTATCATGGAAATAATGCATCTCAGCAAGTTCTATAGTTCTTTCTTTGACCCCATTCAATTATCTCTTTTGGTTTCGACGCAAAATCGTTTTTATCACATCGTTTCATATGCAAAAATAATGATTTCGAACCCACTACATTTGTGGCGAGCTCATGCTGTGTTAACTATTAAATAGCAGCAAAATGAAAAGAGATATAGACAAAGTGTCTAATAAAAAGTTATAGAGAACAATAAGGGGCATCAAATGAACAATAGTAACGATAAATTTTGTTGATTAATAATTAGAATAATTAAAAAACTCTCCAAAAAACACAAATTTTGAGTTATTTCGTTAGTAAAAAATCATTTACTAAACTTAACTAAAAGATATTTGTAAATACACTGATAGGACATTTTCTCAGTTTTCCAATGAAATCTTGTAAATAACGATATAAAGCATATTTTTTAGATTAGAGTCTTCTAAGCACTTGCAAGTCGGTTACAGGAAAAGTATAGTAATGAAATTACAAAGAAATGAGAAGAGATAGAAATATGACTTCCAAGAACAAATTATGAATCGTCCTAAAACCCAACTTTTGGATAATGGATATTGCTATAATTATACTTCATTATTTCGAGAAAATTAGCAAAAACCTCCTCAAAAACACTAACTTTTAACTACTTTACAGTTAAAAGGTAATTAAAACTAATTACTTAAAAGATATGAGAACACCATTCAATAGGAAATTTTCTCACCTTTCGAATGGAACTGAAACATTTGAAATACAAAGTATACTTTTAAAGTTAGAGGTATTTTAAGACAAATAAGTTTTTTACACAAAAAGTTCAATAACTCTGTAACGGTTGAGATTTGATGGTATGTGTAGAACAATTTTTTTCTCCAAATATGGCAGTCTATCACCCCCCGAGAGATTCTTAACCATGAATCAAACACCCTGTATATAACTCCGCTAGCGAATGACAGATCTCAATAGTGGCATGAGTAATGTCACATCAATTTTAATATGTTTTACATCATTTTAACATCATGGTGGTACCAGTTTATATGGGAATTTGCTGTGTGACCGCACTCTTCAACCCGTAACTCCGGAACCGGAAGTCGGATCAACTAAAAATTAAATAGCAGGGGGGAGCGTTATACCTTTCAGATGAAATTAAGTTTGCGAAAATCGGTTCAGCCATCTCTGAGAAAATTGTGTGAGTTTAAATGACACACACATACACACACACATACATACATACACACACAGACATTTGCCGATTTGGACGAACTGAATCGAATGGTGTATGACACTCGGCCCTCCGGGCCTCGGTTAAAAAGTCGATTTTTACAGTGATTGCATAGCCTTTCTTTATATGAGAAAGGCAAAAACGTAAGGGCGATACTTCAATGCTGATAGGTGGGACCGAAAAGTAAACAATCGCCAAAGGGGCGATACTATCACTTTGTCAAAACAAATTTTAATTTAATAATTTCAAATACTTTATGAAGTTTTAGGTTTCGATCACTGAATCATGCAATCTAGAATGTAAAAAACACAATAGTTCTTAAATAGGAAATAAAACCAAGTCTGGAAATATTCACTGTTGATTTTCATTGAATGGTTTCAATTTGCTAGTATCGCTTTTCTCAAGAAAAGTGTTGATTTCTTAGTTCTCACTCGCGTTGGAAATTTGAGTAAAGTATAAACTTCAAATCGATTAAAAAAAAAACCGTTTTTTTTGGCTCAGTACAATATATATATATAAATATATATATATATATATATATATATATATATATATATATATATATATATATATATATATATATATATATATATATATATATATATATATATATATATATATATATATATATATATATATATATATATATATATATATATATATATATATATATATATATATATATATATATATATATATATATATATATATATATATATATATATATATATATATATATATATATATATATATATATATATATATATATATATATATATATATATATATATATATATATATATATATATATATATATATATATATATATATATATATATATATATATATATATATATATATATATATATATATATATATATATATATATATATATATATACAGGGTGTTTGGTTCATGGTTAAGAATCTCTCGGGGGGTGATATACTGCCGTATTTGGAGAAAAAAATTGCTCTACACATACCATCAAATCTCAACCGTTACAGAGTTATTGAAATTTTTGTGTAAAAAAATTTTTTTGTCTTAAAATACCTCTAACTTTAAAACTATACTTTGTATTTTAAATATTTTAGTTCCATTCGAAAGGTGAGAAAATTTTTGCGTTGAGTGATGCCCTCATATGTTTCAGCTAATGAGTTTAAGTAGCCTTTTCAAAGTAATTTATTGAAAATTAAACAATTTCAAACGATTTTTCGTTCATTTCTTGAAAATCCTAATAGTTAACCTCATCATTTTAATAATTCAGTTTGTTAGTCTTGATGAGCTGCTTAATTTGTTCTTTGACATGATACACTTACCTTTTCTTATTTTCATGATTTTGGGTTATTCAACTTGGATATTTTTATCTCATTTTCACTAGTACCAGCTCTAATTGAAAAATTACGGCACTTATTGTACTTTTTTTTCTTTTTATTCGAAAGCCAGGAAAATTTTACAGTGAAAAATGTATTAATACGTTTCAGTTAAGTGAATTTAGTATTCTTTTAAAAGTAAATTAATTTAAAGTTAGTGCTATTATTAGCAGTTAGTTAATTTTCTTAAAATAGTAAATAATAAACATCACCATTATTATCATGGAAATAATGCATCTCAGCAAGTTCTATAGTTCTTTCTTTGACCCCATTCAATTATCTCTTTTGGTTTCGACGCAAAATCGTTTTTATCACATCGTTTCATATGCAAAAATAATGATTTCGAACCCACTACATTTGTGGCGAGCTCATGCTGTGTTAACTATTAAATAGCAGCAAAATGAAAAGAGATATAGACAAAGTGTCTAATAAAAAGTTATAGAGAACAATAAGGGGCATCAAATGAACAATAGTAACGATAAATTTTGTTGATTAATAATTAGAATAATTAAAAAACTCTCCAAAAAACACAAATTTTGAGTTATTTCGTTAGTAAAAAATCATTTACTAAACTTAACTAAAAGATATTTGTAAATACACTGATAGGACATTTTCTCAGTTTTCCAATGAAATCTTGTAAATAACGATATAAAGCATATTTTTTAGATTAGAGTCTTCTAAGCACTTGCAAGTCGGTTACAGGAAAAGTATAGTAATGAAATTACAAAGAAATGAGAAGAGATAGAAATATGACTTCCAAGAACAAATTATGAATCGTCCTAAAACCCAACTTTTGGATAATGGATATTGCTATAATTATACTTCATTATTTCGAGAAAATTAGCAAAAACCTCCTCAAAAACACTAACTTTTAACTACTTTACAGTTAAAAGGTAATTAAAACTAATTACTTAAAAGATATGAGAACACCATTCAATAGGAAATTTTCTCACCTTTCGAATGGAACTGAAACATTTGAAATACAAAGTATACTTTTAAAGTTAGAGGTATTTTAAGACAAATAAGTTTTTTACACAAAAAGTTCAATAACTCTGTAACGGTTGAGATTTGATGGTATGTGTAGAACAATTTTTTTCTCCAAATATGGCAGTCTATCACCCCCCGAGAGATTCTTAACCATGAATCAAACACCCTGTATATAACTCCGCTAGCGAATGACAGATCTCAATAGTGGCATGTCTGTAATAATATACGTACATGGAACTATTGAGAACCAGAGCTACAGGTCCAAAGCCCTGGTAAAGGAGGATGGTTGTGATGATCCGGGCCGAGATCACCAAGTAAAGCAAGGTAGGGCATAATCCCAATTCCAAGGCGTGAAGCGACCCGTGCCGAGGGATGAGTGATCGAGGGGGTGAAAAAGATGCTCGATCGTTAACGGAGCCTGTGGGGTACCTGGGCAACCCCCACAGTAAGCGTCCCTTACCACGCTAATGCGGAGCTCTGGCGTGGCGGACATTTATTTCTCGCGCGACTCGTGGGATTTTACATGGAGTTATTAAAAAATAAAAACAAACATACGGAGGTGCCAAACCCCTTCGCTAGAAGTGGTTTGGCGAGGTCTCCCCCCCGTGGGGAGAGTAGTGGAGCGATGAGTGCTGCATCTGAAAGCACCAGTGACTCCCCAGCAGCGGTAGGAAATAGCCCTACCAGTGCACCGGAGGGGCCACTATCTGCGATGCGCAAAGTAGCGAAGCAACTCGATTCAATAATCGAGTTCGCTAGCGCAAAGCACAATATAGTCAAGGAGTTGAAGTTGAGCCTCCTGGAGCTCCGGAAAGCTGTTCGTGTCGCAAGACAGGAACAGCAGGCCTATGCTAAGAGGGTGGAATGTCGGGAGAGGCCCGACAGAGAAACCCAGACAGTGGCCTCCAATAGGGAGGAAAGAGAGAAGGTCGATAGAGGTTCACAGACAGTGGCCTTTACCTTCTACGGAGCAGCCACGTCGATCGGAGCGGCGACCGAGTTCCCCTCGAAGGGAAAAGGCAAGGGCAATCGCAAGACGGCATCGAACGCGAAGCGCCCTAGGAAGTCGCCAGGCGAGGGTGCCAAAACCGACACCACACGGCGTGCAACCGTTAAGGTCAAACGCCGTTTGGGCGAGGTAAGCGAGGGCGAGAGTGACCTCGCTGTGGAGAGCGATGGTACCAGCAACCCGGCACGACCGGGGCAGGGGGGCCAAACCCCTGGATGCTGGTCACCAAGAAAAAGCCGGCACCGAAACCGGAGGTACCGCGGCCTGCGAAGAAGGCCAAGGACAGAGGCGAAGCCTTGTGGTTAAAAACCGACAAGGACAAATACTACGATGTCCTAAAATCGATGAAGGCGGCCGAAAGCCTCTCGGCCCTTGGGTAGGATGTGCGTAGCGTAAGACGCACCAACACGGGAGAGATGCTTCTGGTGCTGAAGCGAGGCGCACAATCAAGTGCAGAATACAAGGCCTTGGCCCAAGAGGTCCTTGGTGAGGGCGCCCAAATCAGGTCGCTAGGTGCGGAAACGACTCTCCAGTGCACGCACTTGGACGAGTTCACGACCGCAGAAGACGTCGTCGCAGCCGTTAAGGAGCACTGCGACGTCACAATCGAGCGGGCCTCTGTGCGATTAAGAGATGGACCCTCTGGCACCCAAGTAGCCTACCTCAGGCTACTGAAGGCGGATGCCAAAAAGGTAACCGAGAAAGGGAAGCTGAAGATCGGCTGGTCGGTATGCCCTATTAGTATACCCCAGCCGCCTTCAGTGAATAGGTGCTATCGGTGCCTTGAGTCCGGCCACAAAGCATACGAATGCAAAGGCATAGATAGGAGCAAATTATGTCGTCGCTGCGGCGAGGAGGGACATAAAGAGCGGGGGTGCACTAAGGCACACAAGTGCCTTATCTGCACCGCTAAGAAGCAAGCCCATAAACATGCTATGGGCGGACCTTCGTGTCCCTTCGGTGAGTTAAATAAGAAGAAGCCGTGAACGTCACACAGCTAAATCTTAACCATTGTGCAGCAGCCCAACAGCTGCTGTGGCAGTCGGTCTCGGAGTCGAGGACAGATGTCGCCCTCTTATCAGACCCGTACAGCATCCCTGCCGGCAGCGGCAATTGGGTGTCGGACGGGTCTGGAATGGTGGCAATCTGTACAACGGGACGGTTCCCGGTTCAAGAGGTAATACACCCCTCCGCCGAGGGTGTGGCGATTGCCAAGATTAATGGTGTGTTCTATTGCAGCTGCTACGCCCCACCAAGGTGGCCAATAGAACAGTTCTACCAGATGATCGACAGGCTCTCGTCGGACCTAGTGGGCCGGAAACCGGTAGTAATAGCGGGAGACTTTAACGCTTGGGCAGTGGAGTGGGGCAGCCGCTGTACAAATAGCAGGGGTCAAGCGCTAATGGAAGCGCTTGCGAAACTCGATACTGTGTTAGCTAATAATGGCTCCGCTAGTACATTCCGTAGAAACAGAGTGGAGGCGTGGATTGATGTGACCTTTGCCAGCCCGAGTCTGGCTCCAGGCATGGAATGGAGGGTAGACGAAGGCTACACCCATAGCGATCATTTAGCAATCCGCTTTAAGATCAACTATGGTGTGCAGCATCCGAGGGCGGGAGATCCCTGTCAGGTACGCGGGTGGAAGTCCAATCACTTCGACAGCGAAGCTTTCACCGCGGCCCTGGGACTGGAGGCCAACACCGACAGTCTAAGCGGGGATGCGCTGGTAGCTGTTCTATCACGCGCGTGCGACGCCACTATGCCGAGAAAAACACTGCCAAGAAACGGTAGATGCCCGGTATACTGGTGGAGTGCCGAGATTGCAGCTCTACGGTCAGCCTGCTTCAGAGCTAGACGTAGCATACAAAGAGCTCGCACCGAGGATGCAAGAGAGAACCGCCGTGAAGTGTTTCGAGCTGCGAAATTAGCCCTTAACAAGGCTATTAAAAGCAGCAAGAGAGCGTGTTTCGACAACCTGTGTGAGAGTGCCAACGCGAGTCCGTGGGGTGACGCCTACCGGATTGTGATGGCCAAGACCAAAGGGGGCTCCTCACCCGCAGAACGGTCTCCGGACCGGTTGGCAATGATTATCGAAGTACTCTTCCCGTCTCGAGCCACAAGCCCCTGGCCACCTGCACTACGAGACAGTGCGGGCACGGTCGAAATGGTGGCTCCAGTGATGAATGAAGAACTACTCGCAGTGGCTAAATTCCTAGCAATGAACAAAGCTCCAGGGCCGGATGGAGTTCCAAACAACGCTCTCAAGGCAGCGATCATAGCGTTGTTCAGGCTAGCTATGCAGAGATGCCTTGACGAGTGCCGTTTCCCCGATAGATGGAAAAGGCAGAAACTGGTGCTGTTGCCGAAGCCCGGGAAGCCGCCAGGCGACCCATCGGCGTACAGACCAATCTGTCTGATAGACACGACTGGCAAACTGCTTGAGAGGATCATCCTCAACAGGCTCACCCCGTACGCGGAAGGTACGGACGGTCTGTCAAGCAACCATTTTTGCTTTCGGAAGGGTAAGTCCACAGTGGACGCTCTCAACTCAGTGATAAATACTGCTGAGATAGCGATCCAACAAAAAAGGCGAGGTATTCGATACTGTGCGTTAGTGACACTTGACGTGAAGAATGCATTCAACAGCGCAAGCTGGGATGCCATCGCGCTCTCGTTACACCGGCTTAGCCTACCGGTGGGTCTGTACCGGATCCTGGAAAGTTACTTCCAAAACCGCGTACTGCTATACGAGACCGATGCCGGTCAGAAAAGGGTTCCGATTACCGCCGGAGTCCCACAGGGCTCGATCCTAGACCCGGTGCTATGGAACCTCATGTATGACGGGGTTCTGAGACTGAAGTTCCCTCCTGGAGTCAAGATCGTCGGCTTTGCCGACGACGTAACCTTGAAGGTCTACGGGGAGTCAATTCCTGAGGTAGAACTAACCGCAGAACACGCGATTAGCACGGTGGAGGAATGGATGAGCGCGAGAGGCCTGGAGCTCGCTCATCATAAGACGGAGGTAGTTATCGTCAACAACCGCAAGTCGGCACAACATGCAGTTATCTATGTGGGAGAAGTCGCGATCACTTCACAGCGAAGTCTGAAGTCTCGGAGTCATTATAGACGACAAACTGACCTTCGGCAGCCATGTCGACTATACGTGCAAGAGAGCGTCGACTGCTGTTGCGGCTCTATCGAGAATGATGTCCAACAGCTCAAAGGTGTGCGCTAGCAGACGTAGGTTACTGGCAGGCGTTGCCGTATCTATCCTCAGGTACGGCGGCCCGTCATGGTCAAGAGCACTGAGGGTAACCAGTTACCTACAGAAACTGGAGAGCACCTACCGCGTGATGTGCCTCAGAGTGATATCTGCCTACCGCACAGTATCACACGATGCATCCTGCGTGATAGCGAGCATGATGCCAGTCGGGCTGGTCATTCGGGAAGATGAGGAGTGCTTTGAGCTACGTGAAAATAGGGGAGCCCGCGAGCGCACCAGGGTGACCTCGGTCGCCAGATGGCAGCGTGAGTGAGACAACTCCTCGAAAGGTAGGTGGACCCACCGGCTGATACCTAGCATATCGAGCTGGGTGGGAAGACCCCATGGGGAAGTTCACTTCCACCTGACACAATTCCTGTCAGGCCATGGCTGTTTCCGTCAGTGCCTCCACAGGTTCGGGCACGCGGAGGTCCCAGTCTGCCCGGACTGCCCAGGTGTAGATGAAACTGCCGAACACATACTGTTCGTATGTCATCGGTTCGACGTCGAAAGAAGAGCAATGCTTGACGTCTGTGGCTGGGACACAACCCCTGATACCCTTATTCAGCGGATGTGTCAATCGGTGGAGAAGGGGAACGCAGTCTCGGCTGCTACCATCCAGATTGCCAGTAGGCTACAGGTAATCTGGCGAACCGAGCAACAGACGACGGGCACGGCTAACTAGTGATTGGTTAGCTGAAGCGAAAAAGGCCAAGCGCAAAAAAAGAGAGTGAATGGTCTGTTCATGCCGAGGCAGGTTGGCGCAGCGAATGGCAACCGCGTAAGGGGTAAACCCAGCCACCCCGAAGCAAGACAAAAGAGTGAGTGTATAGGCGTATAAGTGGACTGCCTCATGCCAAGACGGGAGGGTCGTAGCGTAGTATGTTGGAACTAAGCTATCGATGCCTCATGGCGTGGCAGAGGAGTGAAAGGGTGAGCATCCAAGTCAGTCTCACACTGCATGTTAAGGGTGAGCATAAAAGTCAGCCTCACAGGTTGGTAGAGGCTAGCACAAAAGTCAGCCTAGCAAGGAATGAAAAAGGTGAGCACATAAGTCAGCTTCGCATGGTATGTCAGAAGTGGGGCCTAAGAAAAATGTCCCACATGGGATGCCAGGGGAGTGACAAAGGTACAATAGAGTGGCACGATTGAGAGTGAATCAGGTGATAGGGTGAGCACCCAAGTCAGCCTCACATGGTATGGGTAGGGCGAGCACAAAAGTAAGCCTAGCAAGGAACGAGTAAGGTGAGCACACAAGTCAGCCTCGCATGGAACGTAAAAGGTGAGCACAAAAGTCAGCCTCATGTAGGAGTGTTTGAGAGTGAATCAAAGTGCGATTGAGAGAGCACCCAAGTAAGCCTCATACAGGATGTATGAACGCGTGAGTGAGAGTGAATGAGTACATTTAGTACAGCCATCCCCCCAGAAGTAATACCGAGAGGTAGTTCCTGGGAGGAATGATGGCGGAGCCCAATGGAGTTTAGTCGGTATTAATGGCTGGTCACCATTCGAGTCCGACACGCCCCCAGTGCACCCCGTGCGGTAGATTGGACCCTACCAATAGCACGTGTACTGGGCTAGGACATAAAGGTCTTCTCCATTGTAAATATATATATATATATATATATATATATATATATATATATATATATATATATATATATATATATATATATATATATATATATATATATATATATATATATATATATATATATATATATATATATATATATATATATATATATATATATATATATATATATATATATATATATATATATATCAATTTTAATATGTTTTACATCATCCTTTAGGAAAATTCAGTTTTCCCACCACAATGCATTGATTGAGGAATTAAAGCTGAGAAGCAAGTTTTTGTTTGTTCATTTATGAAAATTAAAAAACCTTTTTTTTTGCAAAGTTGTTGAGCTTTAACTTTGCTAAAGAGACAATGTGTCTATCTGTCGATTTTGATATACATTTGTGGAGATAGCTTTGATATACCCCTGAAAATTGCTAATTTTTGAAAAGCCTAATAATAGTGGCTTAGTAGTTTTTTCAATATATGCTTTCTAAAAATTACTAATTACACAATAGGTCAAAATTTGTTTTCTTCATGGTCAAAAAGATTTTGATCACCTTTTTGCCGCTTGGAAACACTGTGCACCTGGGACTCTTCTGTGCACCGACTTACTCGAAAAGTTGAAAAAAAATCCATTTTGACACATCGTCGGACCGTTCTGCTTATTGAAAATGTCCAAAATTATTGATCTTCAATTGCCAACAACTTTCCCTTCAATATAGTACAATCCCGAAAAGTTGAAAAATTTCATTTTGGCGCATCGTCGGACCCCGCTGTACATAGAAAATGTCCAAAACTATTGATTTTCAACTGCTAACATGTCGTTCAATACGTATTTATTTCTAAACAATTTAAAGTTAACCGCATCAACTTCAACTCCAATGAACGGGAAAGTAACGCAAAATGTATCGCGATAACCGATTAACCGACGATGACGATGATACGACGATACAATTATCGACGATGACGATGAAGGCGACGATACATGATCGTTAACGGAGTTTCTGATGACGATACATTATCGTTAACGAGTAACGCCGATAAATTATCGTGAAAAATGTATCGTATTAACAACCCTGGATACAACGAACCGATTGCTGCATGTATTCGCGCATTTACCGCCGTGGAGGAGCTTTTCGAATTTGGTGAGCCGTGCAGCCGCTTTGCCGACAAAATTAGGCGATCTGCTGTGCTTTGATATTATTTTTTAATGTGAAGATGTGTGTGTACTAGGACTTAAAATGAATTGTAGTTATAATTATTGTATGTGTTTGTGATTTTGAAAGATGGTGGTTTTTGCGCCCGTCTGAGAATGGCACGAAAGGTGTCCAACTCATATGGGCTTTTTCCCATCCTGACTGTTCATGTAGACTCTAACGTCCGATGGACATAATAAATAAATAAATAGTGAATTTTTTTTTTTCGAGAGTTGTCCTACTGGAGCTGTAGAGCTAGGTTCTCGGAAGGGCTCCCCGTCAGAATCACATACTACAATTTGCAGACGAGACAGGCAATGTCGCCCAATAAAACACTGCATTAAGCCAATTGTAGCGGGCCGTGATTCGGAATGTGATATTCATTGTACGGTTCAGGTATGTGCGGACGTAGGGACTCGCGATCGCATGTATCATCGCGAAGGGTTCGAGCATTTGTACGTTAACGTGTTCGATCGCGTGCGTGTTTGTATGTCGCGTGTGCTAACGTGTATGTAACCTCGCGTATATAAAATCTATTTTATAACCGTGTGCATTTCGCATATTCGCGTGTGTTCTTTGGATAATCGTGCGCGGACCGTGAATCTAATACTTTATATTTGGTGTACGGCTCAGATGCTAAATGAAGGTGAGATCTTCCATATCACGAGTTCCCGGCGATGTCGCCGTATAGCGTGTGGTCTAGTGGATATGAGCTTTATTTTTTGATTGGTCCAACTGAATATATGGACCTAAATTACTAGAATGAAGGCTAAAGATTTCCGGACGTGACCGATTCATGATCGCGCGCGTTTGCGGATTCGCGTTCGTAACTTCGTAAGTACTAAAACGTTCACATAATTACCGGAGTGTTATCAAGTTTGCGCGATAGCGGGCATAGGTGTGCGTAGATGATCGCGAAGGGCTTAAGCGTTCGTATGTTGACGTGTTTGTCGCGTGTGCTCGCGTGTATGTGACTTCGCGTGTATACCCTGCGGCCATTGATATATTCGCGGACCGTCATTTTGATATTTAGTTCGGTGTACGGATCACATTCTGACAGGGAGTGAGTTATCCCATATCACTAGAGTTCCCGGTCATGTCGCCATGGAACGTTTTGTCTAGTGGATATGGAGCGATTTTTTTTAATTCTTCAATTTTTTTTTTAAATTAACATGGACCTAGACTGTTGGTACCGAGGATAGAGACTTCCGGACGATTCCGATTCATGATGGCGCGAACGCGGGAGTTTGTACACACCAAAAAATAATGAAATTTAAACGACATGTAAATCAATACGAATGTAAACATACAACGATTGAAACGAAAAATTGATTGAAAATTACGTAAAATCAATTGGAGCACCAAACAGCATACAATTTTACACTCTCATTCGTGTAATATTACATGTCATTCATTTTACAGCAGTTTTCGAGTAAAAATACATAAGAAGCGCATTGGTTTTCCGTTTAAAAAAAACTGTAATTTTCAATCCACGTGTAAAATTATAATAAAATTCGTTGAAGAAAGCACGACAAGCCGTGTGTGTTTGTGGTGGAACTTAATTTTACATTTATATTCATGCTCCAAATATGTGCATGAAAATAAACTTAAAATTACAAAATATTTTTTTCTGTGTAGATTAACGCTTGAGATCGCGTTGGTAAGTTTATGAGCGCTGAGACGTTAACCTTATCACCGGGGTATAATCATGCTTGCGAGTTGGTGGGCGTAGGTTGTTTAGAAAACCGCGAGGGGTTCTAACGCTTATACGCTAACGTGATTGTCTAACATATTTGCGTGTGTTGTGTGTTCTTGAATGGTCGCGCGAACCGTGAATCTGATATTAAATTTTCGGTGTGCGGCCAGAATTCTGGCAGAGAGTGGGATCCCTTATATCGATAAGCTTCCCGGTCATGTCGCCATGAGATGTGCCGCCGAATAGGTATGAGCGTATTTGCTCAATTGGTCCAGCTGAAGGCATGGACCCAGGCTTCTGGGATCAAGGATAGACCTCCGGACGTGACCGATTCGTAATCGCGCGCGCGAGGGCATTTTTGTAGGTTCCCGCTTGAGACCGCGTTTGAGAATGTGTGAGTGTTAAGATGTTGGCTATCACCATCTTTGCTGACCCAGCTGAAGGCGGGAGTAGAATGGCAGTATAGGATTCGAAAAGAACAGATAAAAGACAATATATGAGAGACGCAATAGATAAAACAGGTACAAGATACAGCTAAAGTTATGATCATCACATGAAAGACATACATTAGTACTTCAAACACTACTAATACTTGAATACCCAACCACCACACATAGCACATCCTTTATCTATTTGTTACCAATTGATTGTTGTTTATGAGCGGGTGAATAGAAGAAAGATAAAGAACAGAAAAAAGGCTCCTATCAGCCCTCCCGGCCTCCTCGATACACCACTATCGAGGCGTAGGCATCTTGAAGCGGGCTTCTTATATAAATAAAATCTTGCGTCATAATGATTGGTGGATTATTGACATAAGAACTAATTAACCTCTAGTAGTAGCACTTGGTGCAAATAGAAACCAAAAAGAGCGAAGGGTCCTTATATTTAGATAATTCTATTTAGTCTATTGTGGCCTGATGATGTTTACAATACCGTCAATCCTCCTGCGAGAGGGATAAAGAAATAGATATTAATAGATAATAGAATAGATAATAGATAACACAGAAATAGATATTACATGCATCTAAACTACTTTTAGGTGTTTGGTGATGTGGTTCACGTGGATTGGATTTCTTCAAAAACTACGTGTTTCAGTTTATTAAGTTGATCTAGTTGAGCATTAACTAGTGGCTGAACAGTATGTTTAAGAGAAGGTTCCATCCATAAGAGATTGTCATCTCTGTTTCTGAAAACAGCGATCCGAATCCGATTCGTTATAGACGAGTGTTACTCGCCATCTTCACGAGCCAGAGCGACCAAGCAAGAGTACGCGCCCATTAGGCTCATCGCCCAAGCCCAGGGAAATAAATAAATAGTGAAAATACAAAACTTTATTTCTATATATTACTTAAAAATTATTCCTAATCTAGTTAGCCTAAAAGTGAAAACCACTGAACTCAAGTTTGCTGAAGGAAGTTAGCTATACTAGCAATACTAGCCGCTCATAGAGGTATGACATAATGAATTCAATCATATTTATGAACATGGAACTATAGGTAAAATTATATCTAGAAAACAGCCAGTTTGTCCTTTCAGCGGCCAGCACTACTGCTCGTCCACTTAAAAGGCATTAAATGTAAGTCGCCATTTTGTTTCATTGGACTATGATTAATATGATATATTCGGCAGGATTTTCATAACTCGCCGACACACCGTACATCAATAAACGAGTTTATGAAACCAGAACCGTCTTTAGTGGAATAGCAGCGTCACATCTTATAAAAATCATTTATCAGTTCAACCATGTCAGGTAAGGATAAACGTTCCGGATCCAAGAGAGCCGGCTGCAATGCTCCGCTAACTTCCAATATAGTCGTTACGTCATTGCCAAGTGCAATAGCCGCAGCGATGACTGCGATCTACACGACAGCGACCTCAGCCACAACTAACTTGCCTACGCTCCGTACAATGTTGGCGGCCGTACCCATCGCCGGAACAACACATATATACCAGTCGTCAAATCTTCATCGTTCTGCACAAATTACTGGAACTATCTCGAAAAATTCTGCAGCAGAAAGTCAAATCAACACCACGCCACCTGGTCGAAGCTGTAAAGTCTGCCGAGAAGAAGATAGTAATGAAATGGTACAATGTGACTCTTGTGATAAATGGTACCACTACAGATGTGTAGGAGTCGGAAGGGAGGTTGAAAATGAGCACGTAAAATGGAGCTGCGCAAAATGCAATATCGCAATGGCACTTCTCGTATCAAACCCAACTACCTACCAGCTCAGCACTGAGACCGGTACACAGCCACAAAAGCTACTGATTCCTTCAACTACGCAAGCGCTATCGAGGGCTCCGATCATTACGGTTACTACAGCCACTCCAAAAGAAGACGGAACGTATGTATCAAAGAAGTCAGTAGATGCGCGCCCTAGAGTTGGGTGCAAAGCTGATGTTCGATTCACAACGCTCGTTGATCATCTCAAAAGCTTCGCGTCAACTGGGTTTTATCTTCAAAATTGCTAAAGAATTCAAGGATCCGCTTTGCATGAAAGCTCTGTACTGTTCACTCGTTCGCCCGATTCTTGAAAACGCCTCAGTGATTTGGTTTCCACATCAAGTTTCGTGGTGCATTAGAATCGAACGAGTGCAGAAACGCTTCGTTCGCATGGTACTAAGAAGCCTACCATGGCGAGACCCAGTTAATCTGCCACCATATCCGGATAGGTGTCAATTGCTGGGACTTGAAACATTACAAAGTCGCCAAAAAATTCAAAAGTGGTATTTATCGCAAATGCAATCAACGGGGAGATTGACGCTCTAGAGATACTTGCGGAAGTAGATTTTTGTATACCAAATCGATCACTGCGAAACGGAACTCTACTTCAACACAGATTCCATAGAACCGTATTTGGATACAAAGAACCGATTGCTGCATGTATTCGCGCATTTACCGCCGTGGAGGAGCTCTTCGAATTTGGTGAGCCATGCAGCCGCTTTGCCGATAAAATTGGACGATCTTCTTTGCTTTGATATTACTTTTTAATGTGAAAATTTGTGTGTACTAGGACTTAAGATGAATTGTAGTTATAATTATTCTATGTGCTTGTGATTTTAAAAGATGGTGGTTTTTGCGCCCGTCTGAGAATGGCACGAAAGGTGTCCAACTCATATGGGCTTTTTTCCCATCCTGACTGTCCATGTAGGCTCTAAAGTCCGATGGACATAATAAATAAATAAATAGTGAAAATTTATAACTTTATTTCTATATATTACTTAGAAATTACTCCTAATCTAGTTAACCTAAAAGTGAAAACCACTGAACTCAAGTTCGCTGAAGGAAGTTAGCTATACTAGCAATACTAGCCGCTCATAGAGGTATGACATAATGAATTCAATCATATTTATGAACATGAAACTATAGGTAAAATTATATCTAGAAAACAGCCAGTTTGTCCTTTCAACGGCCAACGCTACTGCTCGTCCACTTAGAAGGCATAAAATGTAAATCGCCATTTTGTTTCATTTGACTATGATTAATATGATATATTCGGCAGGATTTTTATAACTCGCCGGCACACCGTACATCAATAAACGAGTTTATGAAACCAGAATCGTCTTTAGTGGAATAGCAGCGTCACATTTTATAAAAATCATTTATCAGTTCAACCATGTCAGGCAAGGATAAACGTTCCGGATCCAAGAGAGCCGGCTGCAATGCTCCGCTAACCTCCAATATAGTCGTTACGTCATCGCCAAGTGCAATAGCCGCAGCGATGACTGCGATCTACACGACAGCGACCTCAGCCACAGCTAACTTGCCTACGCTCCGTACAATGTTGGCGGCCGTACCCATCGCCGGAACAACACATATATACCAGTCGTCAAATCTTCATCGTTCTGCACAAATTACTGGAACTATCTCGAAAAATTCTGCAGCAGAAAGTCAAATCAACACCACGCCACCTGGTCGAAGCTGTAAGGTCTTCCGAGAAGAAGATAGTAATGAAATGGTACAATGTGACTCTTGTGATAAATGGTACCGCTACAGATGTGTAGTAATCGGAAGGGAGGTTGAAAATGAGCACGTAAAATGGAGCTGCGCAAAATGCAATATCGCAATAGCACTCCTAGTATCAAACCCAACTACCTACCAGCTCAGCACTGAGACCGGTACACAGCCACAAAAGCTACTGATTCCTTCAGCTACGCAAGCGCAATCGAGGGCTCCGATCATTACAGTTACTACAGCCACTCCCAAAGACGGAACGTATGTATCAAAGAAGTCAGTAGATGCACGCCCTAGAGGATCAGCTAACAGTCCACAAGCAACCACTTCTTCATGAAAGTCCAACAGGAAGCTTATAGCACTGCAACTAAGAGCAACCGTACTGGAGCGTAACTAAACCTGATTTGGCAACGCATCACCATACCATAATCCCACACCGGTCGCTACTAAACGCGCTCTTAAAATAGCCACTGATCGGTCGGGAAGCATCGTGTGCATAAATATAACAACGCGATAGCAGCGCGAGAGAAGGTTGCTATTCTCGAGAAATTGCCTCGACTGTGTGTAAATGCCTTGACTGTGTTTGTTTCGACTGCGTTGAAAATATAACAGGTCCGTTTCCTCCTGCTTCCGGTAGTTAAAAGTGTTCTGATTCAGGAAGTGACCAAATTGTATTGGTTTGAATCTGGAAACGAATGAAAATACAGGTGAGTCACTATCCATTTTAAATTATTCTATACACCGTCTGACTGAGCATTAACAGTGAATGGAAAACATTTACTCGGGACTTGAATTTGAATATTTTTAACCAACTGTTGCAGATGTAAATTTAATTTCGTTTTCCAATCCTAGTCAGGGCAGTTTTTCCCAAAACGGTCATTTTATGCCGCACAGGAAACGTGGAGAAAATTAGAGTGATTACATCAATCCTCATTAGTTTTCAAAAACTTTTTCAAAATTTTCTCACAATTCGTATTCATTTTGAAAATTTTGACTCATTATAGCTAAATATCTGTATTTCACTGCATGGCTTTTTCATTAGTTTTATCTTTTTTATTTTTCGTATAGAACATGAGTGCCTCCAAAACTCGAGGTAGAAATTGGACTGCTGAGGAAGATGAGGCCTTATGTAATGCTTGGCTCAATAAATCTCATGATCCGGTCACTGGGATAAACCAAAAGATTGACTCACTGTACGATCACGTATACGAATCCTTTATAGAGATTTGCACAGAGAAAAATTTGAGCTGTAACCCAGAGCTCCGTGCACCAAGCGGAATAAAAGCCAGGTGGTTGTTGATAAGCAAGGCTTGCAGTAAGTTCGCTGGCTGTCTCGCTCAAATTTTGTGTCGCCAGCAAAGTGGAGCGTCGCCTGCAGATTTTTTTAATCAGGCTTTGACATTGTACAACACATCTACAAAGACTCCGTTCACGCTTGTACATGCTTATAAGCTTTTGGAGAATGCACCAAAATGGAAATTATACCAGGATGGAAAGGTAATAAGTTCAAATACAGTCGAGATTCGCTGGTTGGCCACAGCCTCTGTCCAACCACCGAATTAGATTTGCTAGTTGAACCGACTGACAAATGTTAAAAGCTCTTCAAAGAAGACATTAGTAGTGTAAAAGATTGTTAGATAGATTGTCAAAATAAATTCGACATGAGATTTTGACGTTTAGATGCTTTTTAGTTGGACAATGGTCCAACTAGCGGACGTCCAACTAAAAAGCGGTCCAGCTAAAAAGTGTCCAACCAGCGAATCACGACTGTACTCTATTAACTATCACCCCAATCATAAACAAAGCAAATAAACATTTATGCGAAACAATTATACATTTATTGTTTTGATTATTAACTTTTTTTTGTTTTCATATATCAAATTTCAGGTCTTACCATGTAAACGTAGGCAGTCTGTGGATGAAACTTCCACAGAAGTAAGTGAACCCACAACTTCAACCACAACTGTACGTCCAAAAGGTCAAAAAACCAGTAATCTGGAACAGCAAGCGCATGGAAGTGTTGCTCATGCGAGCTTGAAACTGGCTAGAACGGGTGAACTTTTGGTGGAGGCGTCAAAAGAAAAGGCCGCTTTGAACAGAGAAAGGACGATAGCAATAAACCGGTTGGTCAATCACTCTATCATGTCAGTGGACTTTTCTGTGTTGAGTGCTACCGCCAACACATATTATGAAATCGAACAAAAAAGAATTTTACAACAAACTCTAATCGATTCTGAACAACCTTTTTCTGAATCTGTTCAGTCCACGGATGATATCAATGGTGAAGATTTTTATTCTGAAGATGCCTACATTGAGGAACTCATGGAGAGTGATGATGATTTGTAGGTTCCACTGTTTCGTTTTAGGCACGTCAAAGTTTGCTCGGAAATCTTGAGCATACTCGGAAAATATTTCAGTAATTATCAAACTGTACGATTATTAGCTTCATGTGAAGAATTCAACAAAGATGGCTCAAAGAATGGTATTGATACAAACGAGTTTTTTTTTTTTTTATTCATTTCGTTTATTTGATAGGCACAAATGCGTTAGCTTGGCGGTGCCAAATGCTTTTGTTTTTACATTTTGGATATCTTAAAACTAGGAGGTTACAATGTTGAAATATTTTTTTTTACAAAGGAAAAGAAAGTTTACAGCTATCTTAAGACTAGAAATAAGATTCAATATACAAAAGAGGGCCAAAAGATTTTTTTATGAAAAAAATTTAAAACAAGGGATTCACTTTGATATACAAGAGGGGGAGTAATAATATTTTACGAAATATTTTACGGTTATCTTAAAACTAACAATATAGTTTAGTACACAAAAGGGGGAACAAATATTTATGAGAAATTTCACAGAAATCTTAAAACTAGGGATTCAATTCTATTTACAAGATGGAGGACAAGAGTTTCAATAAAGAGTAAAAATTATAGCTATCTTAAAACTAGGAATACAGAATACTAATTTGAATTTTTTTAACTAAAACTTATGCTTGGTCAAGATATTCAAAGGGTGGCTTATTTCCGCATCAGTGTAGCAGCAGTTGTATCAAAGACAGGGGAGAGACAGGGAAAGAAGAGCAAAACTTGCAACTTTCGCTCGAACGGCGGGGGGGGGGGGGGGGAGGGAGATCAGCGTATCAAATTTGCGCCTCAGTCTAGTAAGTCGTCGAGTACCGGATTGGCGGATGGTATTCTTCGGACCCGCGGGGAATCCTTCAAAAGTCATCGGACCTCGAGTCGCTCTCGCTTCAGTTTCCTTCTATGCAGGCGTAGTGGTAAGGGCGACGGCGGTTACATAGTGGCACTCTGGAGCTGATCGGTTCCACAAGGCAGGAGGAAACTCTAAAAACGAGAAATAAAAGAGAGGGGCTAAATTGGGATATTTATCGTTTTTATGAAGGTATAAATAAGGGACATATAGGGGAAATCACGAGTTGCCAGCATATCTCGGACTGGTACATTGGGTGGTCTACCTCGGGCCCGAAGGGATTCCTTTAACTGAGACCTGGCGTCACAATACCCGGCGCACACCCAGACAACGTGTTCGATGTCGTGATAGCCCTCGTCACAAGCGCACAGACTACTCTCCGCAAGCCCAATACGCCGCAAATGCGCATCCATGGTGTAGTGATTGGACATAAGTCGGGACATTACACGAATAAAATCCCGACCCACATCCATCCCCCCGAACCAAGGCTTCGTTGATACCTTTGGGATAATCGAATGTAGCCATCGTCCAAGTTCCCCATTGCTCCACGAGGTTTGCCAACTGTTGAGCGTCCTCTGACGACAAATACTAAAAAATTCATTGAAGCAGATTGGTCTTTCGTATATGTCACCATTTAATGCGCCCACCTTTGCTAAGGAGTCGGCCTTTTCATTGCCCGGGATAGAACAATGAGAGGGGACCCAAACAAAGGTAATCTTATAAGATTTTTCAGATAACGTACACAAGGACTCCTGTATCTTCCCCAGAAAATACGGTAATTGCTTTTTAGGCTTCACCGCACGAAGAGCCTCGATAGAGCTGAGGCTGTCCGAAACGATGAAGTAGTGATCTGTGGGCAGAGTGTCGATGATCCCAAGGGTGTACTGAATTGCAGCTAACTCTGCGACGTAAACTGAAGCGGGATCATTGAGCTTGAATGAAGCGGTGATAGTATTGTTGAAGATACCGAAGCCAGTGGACCCATCGAGATTTGATCCGTCAGTGTAAAACATTTTGTCGCAGTCGACTTCTCGGAATTTATTATAAAATATATTGGGGATCACCTGCGGGCGTATATGGTCCGGGATTCCACGAATCTCTTCCTTCATGGATGTGTCGAAGAATACAGTAGAATCAGAAGTATCTAGCAAACGAACACGGTTGGGAGTATATGCAGAAGGATTAATGCTCTGTGCCATGTAGTCGAAGTACAAGGCCATAAATCGGGTTTGAGAATTAAGCTCGACGAGCCTCTCGAAGTTTTCAATTACCAACGGGTTCAGAATGTCGCATCGGATGAGCAATCGATATGAGAGTTCCCAAAATCGATTTTTTAGCGGAAGAACGCCCGCCAGCACTTCGAGACTCATCGTATGGGTCGAGTGCATGCAACCCAAGGCAATGCGCAAGCAACGATACTGGATTCTCTCTAGTTTGATGAAGTGTATGTTCGCAGCGGAGCGGAAACAGAAACACCCGTACTCCATCACCGACAATATCGTTGTTTGGTACAACCTGATCAGGTCTCCTGGGTGAGCACCCCACCATGTTCCAGTTATTGTTCGGAGAAAATTGATCCTTTGTTGGCATTTCTGTTTCAGATACCTAATGTGACATCCCCAGGTACCTTTAGAGTCGAACCAGACCCCGAGATATTTAAATGTGAAAACCTGGTTGATCGTTGCACCCATTATTAAAAGCTGGAGTTGCGCCGGCTCACGTTTCCTAGAAAAAACAACCAACTCAGTTTTCTCCGTGGAGAACTCAATACCCAGCTGAAGAGCCCAAGCAGACAAATTGTCCAAGGTATTTTGTAATGGTCCTTGCAAGTCGGCAGCTTTGGGCCCTGTAACAGAGACCACCCCGTCGTCTGCAAGTTGCCTTAGCGTGCATGAATTGGCAAGACAATCGTCAATGTCATTCACGTAGAAATTGTAGAGCAGGGGACTTAGACATGAGCCCTGGGGAAGACCCATGTAGCTAAATCGCGATGTTGTTAAATCGCCATGCGAAAAGTGCATGTGCTTTTCAGACAACAGGTTTAGCAAAAAGTTATTTAAAATTGGCGAAAGACCATGCTGGTGCAGCTTCTCTGACAGAGTGTTGATAGAAACTGAGTCAAAAGCCCCCTTAATATCCAAGAAGACTGATGCCATCTGCTCTTTGTTAGCATAGGCCATTTGGATTTCTGTAGAAAGCAACGCAAGGCAATCGTTCGTCCCTTTGCCTTTGCGGAAGCCAAATTGTGTATCTGACAGTAAGCCATTTGCTTCAACCCAATTGTCGAGGCGAAACATGATCATTTTCTCGAACAACTTCCGAATACAGGACAGCATTGCAATCGGCCGATACGAGTTGTGGTCGGAGGCTGGTTTTCCTGGTTTTTGGATGGCGATGACCTTCACTTGCCTCCATTCATAAGGGACAATGTTACCCTCAAGAAACTTGTTAAATAAATTCAACAGGCGCCTTTTTGCAGTGTCAGGCAGATTCTTCAGCAAGTTGAATTTGATTCTGTCTAACCCTGGGGCGTTATTGTTGCACGATAAGAGAGCAAGTGAGAACTCCACCATCGAAAACGGTGTTTCGTTCGCGGTATCGTGAGAAGACGCGGCGCGGTACGTTTTCTGTACCGGGACAGAGTCCGGACAGATCTTCTTGGCGAAAGCGAATATCCAACGGTTTGAATATTCCACGTTCTCGTTGGTACTATTATGATTACGCATACGTCGAGCCGTACCCCAAAGAGTGCTCATCGCTGTTTCTCTCGTTAACCCGTCGACGAACCGGCGCCAATAACTGCGTTTTTTGGCTTTCATTAGACTCTTCATTCGCCTTTCTAACGACGCGTACTGTTGATAGCTAGCGGGTAACCCGTCTTCCCGGAAGGCCTTATATGCAGTGGACTTTTCCGCGTACAGCTCTGAGCACTCTTTATCCCACCACAGGGTGGGAGACCGTCTATGGGTATTCGCGCTGGGTACTGGTTTAGTCTGAGCTTGATTCGCACTGTCGAGAATCAAGCCAGCCAAAAACCTGTACTCTTCCTCCGGAGGAAGTTCTTGAGTGGATTCGATTTTAACGGATATCGCGGTCGCGTAACTCTTCCAATCAATGTTCCGTGTGAGGTCATACGATACATTGATTGTTTCCGATGGTCTTGAACCGTTAGCAATTGAAATCACGATAGGCAAATGATCGCTACCGTGGGGATCAGGGATCACCTTCCACATGCAATCTAACTGTAGCGATGTCGAGCAAAGCGATAAATCCAACGCGCTTGCGCGTGCTGGTGGTGTAGGAATCCGCGTCATTTCTCCCGTGTTTAAGATGGTCATGTTGAAATTATCGCAAAGATCTTGGATTAATGTTGATCTATTATCATCATGAAGACAGCCCCATACCGTACCGTGCGAGTTAAAGTCTCCCAGAACTAGCCGCGGTGCCGGTAAGGATTCCGTGATATTACAAAGCGTTCGGTGCCCTACCGAGGCTCTAGGAGGAATGTAGATGGAAGCAATGCAAAGGTCTTTACCTTTGATTAAAACTTGACAAGCGACAATTTCAATGCCTGGTGTCGAAGGGAGGTTAATTCGGTTGAAAGAATAGCACTTTTTGATCCCCAAAAGTACTCCTCCATAGGGGTTTTCTCGATCCAGACGAATTATATTAAAGTCGTGGAAGTTGAGATTTATATCGAAAGTTAACCAAGTTTCACATAATGCGAAAGCATCACATTTTAAACTATTTAGTAAAAATTTAAAGGAATCGATTTTCGGGAGGATACTTCTGCTGTTCCACTGTAGAACAGTGATCGAATCGGTGACCTCGTTCGATGACTTAGCCATCGAAGGATACGATCGCTGCAAGGAGGGGCCATTTAGTAGTCAACTGCTTCAAAAATGTTTGCACTATAGGGAGAAAACGTATCAGAAGGCTTTTAAGAGGATCAGTAACATTGAAAGCTGTGAAAATTAAGTCCACTATGTCAGAAAATTTCATTAGTCCGCTACTGGACTGAGTATCTGTTTGAAAAAAGGGGACACTTGGGGTTTTGGATGTCCCTGGAAGTGGTGGGTACTCCTTGTTAGAATTAATATTTCCAAGTCCTGGAGCAAATTGCTTCGGCTTTTGTGCATCACTTCCGTTGGATTTATTGGTTGTAGATGGCGCACTCTGAGTGGACGACACCTTGGCACCCTTACGAGGCAATGTAGGGGAGGCTGGATTTCTCCTCTTCCTGGATTCCCCTGGGTTAACCAAAGATGTTCCCTCTCGTGGGTCGTCAGATTCTTGCTCAACGTTAGCCAAACCAGCATAGGGATTTTCGGACAGGACAGATGGCGAAGCATTCTTTAGCATTTCTGCATAAGAACGCCTTGAGCGTTCCTTAAGGGAGCGCTTAATTTTATCCCCGCGCTGCTTGTACGCAGGGCATGATTTAAGAGCATGTGAAGGGCCCCCGCAGCAAATACACTTTTCAGTTTCTTTGTCGCAAGAGTCATCCTCATGCTCTCCTTCGCATTTGCCGCATCGTTTCTTATTTCCACAATATGTGGCTGTGTGGCCCAACTGCTTGCAATTGCTGCAGCTCATGACCCGCGGTACAAACAGGCGAACTGGTAGGCGAACCCTGTCAAGGAGGATGTAGTTGGGAAGAGAGGACCCGGCGAATGTCACCCGAAGCGAGCCTGATAGAGAGTAGGTAGTCTTACCTCCCTCGGTGTTTGCGGTATACAATTGTTTGCATTCTAAGATCTTAATCTGTTCAAGAGAGGGGTCCTTAAAGCAGCCAACCCCGTGCTCCAACAGTTCTTCGCATTTCAGGCCCGGTTCGGACACTACCCCATCGATTTCACAGGCCACACAAGGCACGTACGCTTTAAATTCCCGCGTAAAGCGCTCACAGCAAGCAATCGCGTTTGCCTGGCCGAGATCACTCACTAGAACACGTATCTTGTTTGCCCGAACACGTGTTATCTGAGTTACGGCCGGGTAATTAGCAGTCAGATCTCGAGAAAGTTTTAATATATTAACCGGTTTCTCTCCGGTCCGAAAATATACCACCCATGGCCCAGAGGAACCTTCTGGGTACTGCTTTATACGGGGAGCAATGCGAGTATTAGGGGGATCAGGGACTTCCATGATTGCATCAGATGGTATTTCGCCCTCGGCCATTTAAGCACGAGGGCAGAGCGTTATATAAACGGGAATGTGTCTTATTATTTGATTACAAGGTAGAGTAAAAGTAGGGAAAAGGAAAGAAAGCAAACGAGGAAAAAAAAATAAAGCAAAACTTATCTGCAAACAACGTCGATTGTTCCGCACCAGCGAAAACAATGTACTGGATTTACTGTCGGCACCAGCAGAACGGCTGCTAACGAACGAACAAAGGATGACCTTGACTCACTAAAATTTACACACCGAGCACCACTGTGAAATATAACGATCCGTTCCGTTCAAAGGTTGGGAGACGTATGATACAAACGAGTTATTACTGTCGCCAAAAACAGAAATAGCCAAAATAAATCTTCTAAAGCTTCAATCAGGCCGTATGTATTCGATAACATATCAAATAGTTTCAATTTGAGTGTTTTATTACAAGACTTAGCATACATTCACATTAATAAATAAATCTAATCAATCGTGAATGTTCATAACTCTCCGAGCTCTCAATCGAAGCAGTTCGTTTTCTGGTGCTGTGCATAAAGTGAACAAGAATATATATTGACAGTGAAGGTCAACTATTGTTTGAGGCAGTCTTTGTTCGCCGGTGCCCAGGCTGGTAAAGTGAATACCAGAATTGCCGGACACGCCGCTATATAAGCTAAGTATTATTTTTCTTTCTTTCGTTTCCCTTTCCCCGATCGGTCTACTTTTCCCTTTACCCTGAATACAAGTTTCATCTCTCGTTTACACCACGTGCTATCCTCGTGCCTAAATGGCCGAGGGCGAAGGAACATTGGATGGGAATGATATTCCCATGGATTTACCGGATAAACCCGATATTACTCCCTCCCCTGATTCCCCCAGTCCTCCTCGTATTAAAACATACCCAGCCAGTTCAAATGGACCCTGGGTGGTGTATTTCCGGCCCAACAAGAAATCGCCCAATATTCTAGAAATATCATGGGAGCTGACTGCTAACTACCCGGCCGTAGCTCAGATAACAGTTGTTTGAGCTAATAAGATACGCGTTATAGTAAATGACCTCGATCAGGCAAACCAGATTGCTCGCAGCGAGCGTTTTACGAAACAATTCAGAGTGTATGTGCCTTGTAGGGCAGTGGAGATCGATGGAATAGTCGCCGAACCGGGTCTAAAGTGCGAAGACCTGTTGAAGTACGGGGTTGGCTGCTTTAAGGACCCTTCACTTCAAAAGGTGAAGATTCTGGAATGCAAGCAATTGTATTCCGCAAAAACAGAAAATGATAAGACGACTTATTCTCCGTCAGACTCGATTCGGGTGACTTTCTCCGGGTCTGCTCTTCCCAACTATGTCCTCCTGGATAGGGTTCGCTTACCCGTTCGCCTGTTTGTACCGCGGGTAATGAACTGCAGCAATTGCAAGCAACTGGGCCACACAGCCACTTATTGTGGCAATAATGACGCTTGCGGTGGAGAAACTGAGAAGTGTATTTACTGCGGGGGCCCTCCGCATGCTCTTAAGTCATGCCCGGCGTACAAGCAGCGCGGGGATAAAATTAAGCGCTCCCTTAAGGATCGCTCGAGGCACTCTTATGCAGAAATGCTAAAGAATGCTTCGCCATCTGTCCCTTCCGAAAATTCCTTTGCTCTTTTGGCTGGCGTTGAGCAAGAATCTGACGACCCACAAGAGGGAACATCATTGGTTAACCCAGGGGAATCCAGGAAGAGGAGAAATCCAGCCTCCCCTACATTGCCTCGTAAGGGTGCCAAGGTGTCGTCCACTCAGAGTGCGCCATCTACAACCAATAAATCCAACAGAAGTGATGCACAAAAGCCGAAGCAATTTGCTCCAGGACTTGGAAATATTAATTCTAACAAGGAGTACCCACCACTTCCAGGGACACCAAAAACCCCAAGTGTCCCCGTTTTTCAAACAGATACTCAGTCCAGTAACGGACTAATGAAATTTTCTGACATAGTGGACTTAATTTTCACAGCTTTCAATGTTACTGATCCTCTTAAAAGCCTTCTGATACGTTTTCTCCCTATAGTGCAAACATTTTTGAAGCAGTTGACTACTAAATGGCCCCTCCTTGCAGCGATCGTATCCTTCGATGGCTAAGTCATCGAACGAGGTCACCGATTCGATCACTGTTCTACAGTGGAACAGCAGAAGTATCCTCCCGAAAATCGATTCCTTTAAATTTTTACTAAATAGTTTAAAATGTGATGCTTTCGCATTATGTGAAACTTGGTTAACTTCCGATATAAATCTCAACTTCCACGACTTTAATATAATTCGTCTGGATCGAGAAAACCCCTATGGAGGAGTACTTTTGGGGATCAAAAAGTGCTATTCTTTCAACCGAATTAACCTCCCTTCAACACCAGGCATTGAAATTGTCGCTTGTCAAGTTTTAATCAAAGGTAAAGACCTTCGCATTGCTTCCATCTACATTCCTCCTAGAGCCTCGGTAGGGCACCGAACGCTTTGTAATATCACGGAATCCTTACCGGCACCGCGGCTAGTTCTGGGAGACTTTAACTCGCACGGAACGGTATGGGGTTGTCTTCATGATGATAATAGATCAACATTAATCCAAGATCTTTGCGACAATTTCAACATGACCATCTTAAACACGGGAGAAATGACGCGGATTCCTACACCACCAGCACGCGCAAGCGCGTTGGATTTATCGCTTTGCTCGACATCGCTACAGTTAGATTGCATGTGGAAGGTGATCCCTGATCCCCACGGTAGCGATCGTTTGCCTATCGTGATTTCAATTGCTAACGGTTCAATACCATCGAAAACAATCAATGCCTCGTATGACCTCACACGGAACATTGATTGGAAGAGTTACGCGACCGCGATATCCGTTAAAATCGAATCCACTCAAGAACTTCCTCCGGAGGAAGAGTACAGGTTTTTGGCTGGCTTGATTCTCGACAGTGCGAATCAAGCTCAGACTAAACCAGTACCCAGCGCGAATACCCATGGACGGTCTCCCACCCTGTGGTGGGATAAAGAGTGCTCAGAGCTGTACGCG